>NW_026639633.1:0-4964 GCF_028554395.1 Pezoporus wallicus
TGGGGGTCTCTATGGGTCCCTATGGGGTGCTGGGGGGGCGCTATGGGTCCCTATGGGGCACTGGGGGGCGCTATGGGGTGCTATGGGGTGCTGGGGGTCTCTATGGGTCCCTATGGGGCGCTGGGGGTCCCTATGGGTCCCTAGGGGTCCCTATGGGGCACTAGGGGGCGCTATGGGTCCCTATGGGGCGCTGGGGGTCTCTATGGGTCCCTATGGGGCGCTGGGGGGTGCTGGGGGTCCCTATGGGCTATCTGTGGGTCTCTATGGGTCCCTATGGGTCTCTATGGGTCACAGGAGCGCCGCCGGGCAGAGCGCAATGAGCAGCAGCGGAGCCGCACGGAGAAGGAACGGGAGCGGCAGGCGCGGCTGGCGGTGAGCCCCATAGCGCCCCATAGCTGCCCCATAGCGCCCCATAGACACCCCATAGCACCCCATAGCGCCCCATAGCGCCCCATAGACTCCCCATAGCACCCCATAGCGCCCCATAGCGCCCCATAGCGCCCCATAGACACCCCATAGCACCCCATAGCACCCCATAGCTGCCCCATAGCGCCCCATAGCGCCCCATAGACACCCCATAGCACCCCATAGCTGCCCCATAGCACCCCATAGCTGCCCCATAGCGCCCCATAGCACCCCATAAGTACCCCCTAGACACCCCATATTGCCCCATGGTGCCCATGGCACCCCATACGGCTCCATAGTGCCTCATAGCCACCCCATAGCTGCCTCATAGACACCCCATAGCATCCCATAATGTCCCATACAGCTCCATAGTGCCCCATAGACACCCCATAGCCCCCCATAGACACCAAACAGACACCTCATGGCGTCCCATAGAAACCCCATAGCGCCCCATAGATGCACCATAGTGCCCCATAGACACCCCATAGATGCCACATAGACACCCAATAGTGCCCCATACACCCCATAAACACTCCATAGCACCCCATAGACACCCCATAGCGCCTCACAGACACCCCATAGCGCCCCATAGACACCCCATAGACACCCCATAGCACCCCATAGACACCCCACAGCACCCCATAGACGCCCCATAGACACGCCATAGCACCCCATAGACACCTCATAGATGCCCCATAGATGCCCCATAGACACCCCATAGCTCCCCATAGACACCCCATAGCCCCCCATAGACACCCCATAGACGCCCCATAGACACCCCATAGCCCCCCATAGACACCCCATAGCCCCCCATAGCCCCCCATTGACACCCCATAGACCCCCATAGACACCCCATAGACACCCCATAGCACCCCATAGCCCCCCCATAGCCCCCCCATAGACACCCCATAGACACCTCATAGCCCCCCATAGACACCCCATAGACGCCCCATAGACACCCCATAGCCCCCCATAGACACCCCATAGCCCCCCATAGCCCCCCATAGACACCCCATAGACCCCCATAGACACCCCATAGACACCCCATAGCACCCCATAGACACCCCATAGACACCCCATAGACACCCCATAGACACCCCATAGACACCTCATAGCCACCCCATAGCTGCCCCATAGACACCCCATAGCCACCCCATAGACACCCTATAGACACCCCATAGACACCCCATAGACACCCCATAGACACCCCATAGACACCCCATAGACCCCCATAGACACCCCATAGACCCCCATAGACACCCCATAGACACCACATAGCCCCCCATAGACACCCCATAGACCCCATAGACCCCCATAGACCCCCATAGACACCCCCATAGACACCCCATAGACACCCCATAGCACCCCACAGACGCCCCCATGTCCCCGCAGGAGGAGCGGATGCGGAAGGAGGAGGAGGAGGCCAAGAAGCGAGCCGAGGACGACGCCAAGAAGAAGAAGGTGCTGTCGGCGATGCCCCATTTCGGGGGGTACTTGGCCAAGGTATCAGAGCTGCCCCATAGCGCCCCATAGCTGCCCCATAGACACCCCATAGCGCCCCATAGCTGCCTCATAGACACCCCATAGCTGCCCCATAGACACCTCATAGACACCCCATAGCGCCCCATAGACACCTCATAGACACCCCATAGCGCCCCATAGCTGCCCCATAGACACCTCATAGACACCCCATAGCGCCCCATAGCTGCCCCATAGACACCTCATAGACACCCCATAGCGCCCCATAGCTGCCCCATAGACACCTCATAGACACCCCATAGCGCCCCATAGCTGCCCCATAGACACCTCATAGACACCCCAGAGCTTCCCCATAGCGCCCCATAGCAGCACCCCAGAGCTGCCCCATAGACACCTCATAGACACCCCAGAGCTGCCCCATAGACACCTCACAGACACCCCAGAGCTGCCCCATAGATGCCCCATAGACACTCCACAGAAACCCATAGACACCCCATAGAGAACCCATAATGCCCCATAGACACCCCATAGCTGCCCCATAGACGCCCCATAGCTACCCTATAGACACCCCATAGACACCC
Organism: Pezoporus wallicus; assembly: GCF_028554395.1. NCBI lineage: Eukaryota > Metazoa > Chordata > Aves > Psittaciformes > Psittacidae > Pezoporus > Pezoporus wallicus. The sequence continues at coordinate 2,466 of NW_026639633.1, forward strand.
CATAGACACCCCATAGCTGCCCCATAGACACCCCATAGCTGCCCCATAGACACCTCATAGACACCCCAGAGCTGCCCCATAGACACCTCGTAGACACCCCAGAGCTGCCCCATAGACACCTCATAGACACCCCAGAGCTGCCCCATAGACACCTCATAGACACCCCAGAGCTGCCCCATAGCTGCCCCATAGATACACCAGAGCTGCCCCAGAGCTGCCCCATAGCTGCCCCATAGACACCCCATAGCCACCCCATAGCTGCCCCATAGACACCCCAGAGCTGCCCCATAGACACTCCATAGTTGCCCCAGAGACACCCTAGAGCTGCCCCAGAGACACCCCATAGACACCCCAGAGCTGCCCCATAGACACCCCATAGACCCCCCATAGCTGCCCCATAGACACCCCATAGTTGCCCCATAGACACCCCAGAGCTGCCCCATAGCCGCCCCATAGACACCCCATAGCGCCCCATAGCCACCCCATAGCCACCCCATAGCCGCCCCATAGACACCCCATAGCCACCCCATAGCCGCCCCATAGACACCCCATAGACACCCTATAGACACCCCATAGACACCCCATAGATACCCCATAGACACCCTATAGACACCCCATAGACACCCCATAGACACCCCATAGACACCCCATAGACACCCCATAGACACCTCATAGCCACCCCATAGCTGCCCCATAGACACCCCATAGCGCCCCATAGACACCCCATAGACACTCCACAGCTGCCCCATAGCCACCCCATAGCTGCCCCATAGCCGCCCCATAGACACCCCATAGCCACCCCATAGACACCCCATAGCTGCCCCATAGCCACCCCATAGCCACCCCATAGCCACCCCATAGCTGCCCCATAGACACCCCATAGACACCCCATAGACACCCCATAGCTGCCCCACAGGCAGAGCAGCGCCGTGGCCGCCGCCAGACGGGGCGGGAGATGAAGCTGCGGGTCCTGGCCGAGCGGAAGCGGCCGCTCGAGATCGAGGCTCTGCGGGAGGAGGAGCTGCGGTGAGGCCCCGCCCCCTGCCCGTGGCCACGCCCCCTGCCCGTGGCCACGCCCCCATCCATAACCCCGCCCCTTGCCGCAGCACCCCATGGCCACGCCCGTTAAGCACGGAGCTGTCTCATGGCCCCGCCCCTCTCTGGTGGCCCCGCCCACTACCCCATAGCCACACCCCTACCCCATAGCCCCACCCCTATCACATAACCCCACCCCCCTCCCCATAGCCCCTCCCACTCCCCATAGCCCCTCCCACTCCCCATAGCCCCTCCCCCTCCATCATAGCCCCTCCCCCTCCATTATAGCCCCTCCCCCTGTCCGATAGCCCCTCCCCCTCCCCTATAGTCCTTCCCTCTGTCCCATAGCCCCTCCCTTCCCCCATAGCCCCTCCCCGTTCTCCATAGACCCTCCCCCATAGCCCCTCCCCTCCCCCATAGCCCCTCCCCATCCCCCATAGCCCCTCCCCTGCCCCATAGCCCCTCCCCTGCCCCATAGCCCCTCCCCTTCTCCATAGCCCCTCCCTTCCTTCATAGCCCCTCCCCCCGCCCCATAGCCCCTCCCCCTGCCCCATAGCCCCTCCTCCTCCCCTATAGCCCCTCCCAATCCCCATAGCCCCTCCCCTCCCCCATGGCCCCTCCCCCTCCCCCATAGCAACTCCCCTTCTCCATAGCCCCTCCCTTCCTTCATAGCCCCTCCCCTCCATCATAGCGCCTCCCCCTGCCCCATAGCCCCTCCCCCTCCATCATAGCCCCTCCCCATTCTCCATAGACCCTCCCCCATAATCCCTCCCCAGCCCCATAGCCCCTCCCCATCCCCCATAGCCCCTCTCCTGCCCCATAGCCCCTCCCCTCCATCATAGCCCCTCCCCCCGCCCCATAGCCCCTCCCCTTCCCCCTCGCCCCTCCCCCCACCCGCTGACCCCCCCCTCCCCCCAGTGCCAAGGCTCAGGAGCTCCAGGACTGGATCCAGCAGCTCGAGTCCGAGAAGTTCGACCTCATGGAGCGGCTGCGGAAGCAGAAATACGAGGTGGGGGAGGGGCCACGGGGGGGGGGAGGGGCAAAGGGGGGGGAGGGGCAATGAATGGGGAGGGGCAAAGGGTGGGGGTGGGGCAAAGGGTGGGGGAGGGGGAATGAATGGGGAGGGGCAAAGGGTGGGGGAGGGGCCATGGGGTGGAGGGGCAAAAGGTGGGGGAGGGGCCACTCTTGGGGGAGGGGCCTTAGGTTGGGGAGGGGCAAAGGGTGGGGGAGGGGCCATGGGTGGGGGAGGCTCAATGAATGGGGAGGGGGAAAGGGCGGGGGAGGGGCCACTCTTGGGGGAGGGGCCATGGGTTGGGGAGGGGCAAAGGGTGGGGGATGGGCCACGGGGGGGAAGGGGAAAGGGTGAGGGTGGGGCAAAGGGTGGGGGAGGGGCAAAGTCTGGGGAGGGGCAATGGATGGGGGAAGGGCTGGGGGGAGGGGCCATGGGTGGGGGAGGGGCCATGG
>NW_026639634.1:0-503 GCF_028554395.1 Pezoporus wallicus
TTATCCTAGGTAGGAAACTTGGGTTTGGATTAGCTGGGCCTTTTGTCTGGTTACCCAATAACCATTCAGTCCCAGAAAATTCAAAAATCCCACCGTCCACTGGATACATTCTTCCTTTGTTTCAGTAGCAATTAATAAGACATCCACATATTGTAACAGAGTCCCCGTCTGAGCGGGTGGTTTCCATGACTCTAATTCCTGTGCTAACTGGTTTCCAAAAATTGTTGGACTGTTTTAAACCCTTTAGGTAATACTGTCCAAGTTAATTGGGTTTTCCTTACTGTGTCAGGATGTTCCCATTCAAAAGCAAATAAATTCTGGTTTTCTTTGGCCAATGGTAAGCAAAAGAAAGAGTCCTTTAAATCCAAGACGGCAAATCATTTTTGATTCGATTTAGTCAATACGGATTAGCTGTTACTGAATATCCTCTACAAATTTGTTGATTCCTGAGATTATTCCAATTCACATTCAATTAAGAATTTATATTTTAAAATTTATTAATG
>NW_026639635.1:0-496 GCF_028554395.1 Pezoporus wallicus
ATTATTGCATCCTAGAGCCCAATCCTTACCTCATAGAGCACCACGATTGCAACATAGAGCCCCATTATTTACTCGTAGAGTCCCATTATTGCTCCATAGAGCCCCAGAATAGCCTCATAGACCCCATTATAGCCTCATAGAGCCCCATTATTGCATCATAGCGCCCCATTATTGCATCACAGAGCGCCATTATAGCCTCGTAGACCCCATTATTGCCTCATAGAGCCCCATTATAACCTCATAGAGCCCCATTATTGCATCATAGCGCCCCATTATTACCTCATAGAGCCCCATTACTGCATCATAGAGCCCCAGTACTGACTCACAGTGCCCCAGTATTGCCTCATAGAGCCCCATTATTACCTCAGAGAGCCCCATTATTGCCTCATAGAGCCCCATTATTGCATCATAGAGCCCCATTATTACCTCCTAGAGCCCCATTATTGCATTATAGAGTCTCAGTACTGACTCACAGAGTATTGGCTCATAGAGCCCC
>NW_026639636.1:0-503 GCF_028554395.1 Pezoporus wallicus
AGGAGGGAAAGCATGTGCTGGGCATCTTCAGCACACAGTCAGCTTTGCAACGGTGTCACCATCATTGCTGTCGCTCCTCAGTGTCATACCTAAAGGTCCATTTGAATGCACCCTCTTCGGAGCTTGCTCTCGGCTGCCCAGCAGCACAGTGAGTAGAGCACGAACAGTTGCCGTCTGCTCCCACAATCGAAGAGCCAGGAGGGAAAGCTGGTGCTCTGAATCTTCTGCACACAGTCAGCTTTGCAACAGTGCCTCCATCATTGCTGTCGCTCCTCACTTTCATACCGAGAAGTTCATTTGAATCCAACTTCTCTGCTCGTTGCTCTTGGCTGCCCAGCAGCACAGTCAGTAGAGCACGAACGTCTGGCCTCTGCTCTCAGAGCCGAAGAGCCAGGAGGGAAAGCATGTGCTGGGCATCTTCAGCACACAGTCAGCTTTGCAACGGTGTCACCATCATTGCTGTCGCTCCTCGCTTTCATACCGAAAGGTCCATTTGAAAGCGC
>NW_026639637.1:0-500 GCF_028554395.1 Pezoporus wallicus
TGAATGCACCAATGTAAAAGGGATTGTGTGCTGAACAGGTCCAGCACCAGCTTTCAATCCTGGCTCTTCTGCTGTGGGAGCAGAGGCCAAACGTTCGTGCTGTACTAACTGTGCTGCTGGGCAGCTGAGAGACACCACCTGAGAATTTGGATTCAAATGGACTTTTAGGTATGAAACCGAGGAGAGACTGCAATGATGGTGACCCCGTTGCAAAGCTGCTTGTGTGCTGAAGAAGCAGAGCACTAGCTTTCCCTGCTGCTCCTTCTGCCGTGTGAGCAGATGCCACTGTTCATTCTGTGCTGACTGTGTTGCTGCGCAGCAGGGAGCAGGCTCTGGACTGATTCTATTCAAATGCTTTTCCTGTACGAGTGTTAGCAGTGAAAGCAACGATGGATGCACCAATGTAAAGGGGATTGTGTGCTGAACAGGTCCAGCACCAGCTTTCAATCCTTGCTCTTCTGCTGTGGGAGCAGATGCCAAACGTTCGTGCAGTACTCACT
>NW_026639638.1:0-499 GCF_028554395.1 Pezoporus wallicus
AATTGATCTCTTCAATGCTAGTGAGGCTTTGTGTGGAGGCCTAAGTCCAGTCGAAGTTTTCTCCCTAGAAGAAGGACACGGATGTGGTGGAGGCAGTCCAATACAGGACCACCAAGATGCTGTAGGGAGTGGAAGATCCTTGCTATGAGGAGAAGCTGAGAGAGGTGGGAGGGTTTTTTTCAGGTAGGAGGCAAGGCTGCCCAGGGCAGATGTCATCAATGTGTCTATATCCTGAGTGGGAGGAATTGAAGACAAGGGAGAGAGAATGTTCTCCTCCGTGCCATGTCCAGGGCATGGTGGGAGGTGTAAAGATGTGCCCTTTTCCCTGACAGAGAAGGCAACACGTTTTCGGTGTGATTGTGGTCAAGCAGTGGCATTGGTTGTGCAGGGAGGTTTTGGATTCTCCATCCTTGGAGATACTGAAAACCTGACTGGGTATCTTTGACAGCGTGTTCTTTCTGAATATTCTTGAGGAGGCTGTCCTGAAAGAGATGATCCC
>NW_026639639.1:0-498 GCF_028554395.1 Pezoporus wallicus
AGAGCTCTATGAAGTGTGCTACCATAAAAGTGATCATTATTTTCTGAGCTGATTCTTGATTACTGAGGCATTAAAGTACACATTCTTAAATCACTTTTTAAAATTGCACTTTATACATTAGAGTATCTTGATAAAAATTACTCTAACTAGCACTTCAGAGGAGCACCAATTAGCTCATTTTCTGTGACACCTTTACATAAACTTTAATTCATACACTCATGAAGTAGCACATATTTCACAAACACTGAATGTGTATGTTCACATAACATGCAGAATTTTACTATACTCTAAGAAAGCTGTGGTTCTAAGGTCCCTTTAAGAATAGAAATTAAAAGTGGACCTGAAAATGCACATGTAGAATCTCAAGACTAAAAATTAATTTTATTAACAACTGGTTTGAAATCAAAGCAGTACCATCTAGATGAGTGGGGGAGTCTACTATGGGAAAGGTATTTCACCATTTCACTTTCAAAGTTCAACTCATTTATCCAGATCAAA
>NW_026639640.1:0-503 GCF_028554395.1 Pezoporus wallicus
TCTCTTCTCAGCCTGTCTTCATACAGGAGGTGCTCCAGTCCCTGATCATCCTCGTGACCTCCTCTGGACTTGTTCCAACAGTTCCATGTCCTTTTTATGTTGAGGACACAAGAACTGCACACAATGCTCCAGGTGAGGTCTCACAAGAGCAGAGCAGAGGGGCAGGATCACCTCCTTCGACCTGCTGGTCATGCTCCTTTTGGTGCAGCCCAGGATATGGTTGGCTTTCTGGGCTGCAAGCGCACACTGCTGGCCCATGTTCATTTTCTCAACAAATAATAATAATGGGGTTCTATAGGGCTATAATGGGGCTCTAAAAAGCAATAATGGGTATCCATGAAGCAATAATGGGGCTCTATGGAGTTATAATGGGGCACTATGACGCAATAATGAGGCTCTATGAGGCAATAATGGGGAACTATGATGCAATAATGGGGCTCTACAAGGTAATAATGGGGCTCTATGATGCAATAATTGGGCTCTTTGAGGTAATAATGGTGGGC
>NW_026639641.1:0-4989 GCF_028554395.1 Pezoporus wallicus
CGGCGCCCGGGCGGCGGCACCAAGGACACGGGGGGGGGGGCGGCCGCGTCCCCCTCCCGCGCGCCCACCGCCTCTCTCCCCGCTCCCGTCCTGCCCCAGCCTCCGCCCCGCCCCGGTGCGCCCCGGTCCTGCCCCGCCGCCCGGCCCGGCCGCGCTCCTCACCGGCACACCCGTCCGCCCCGCCCGCGGCCCCGGCTCTGACAGCGGCCTCAACCGCCCGCTGCCGCCCCGCGCCGCCCCGCCCCGCGCTTGCGTCACCGCGTCGCCACGCCCCACTTCGTCCTTCGCCACGCCCCCGCAGGGCCACCCGGTGGCGCATGCGCAGCCGCCTCCGCGGGCAGGGCGGGGCGGGGCCTGTGCAGCCGTTGAGGCGCCGTTGCCATAGTTACCGGCGCAGGCCTCGCGCCCCGCTCCGGCCTGTAGATCCCGGTATGGCTTGAGGACCCCGGTATGGCCTGTGGGCCCCTCTACAGCCTGGGGACCCCAGTACGGCCTGTGAGCCCTGGTCCGGCCACTAGACTCCACTATGGGCTGGGGTCTCCAGTACAGCCTGTGGGCGCTGGTCCGGCCTGTGGACCTCAGTATGGCCTGAGGAGGCCAGTGCAGCCTGGGAGCCCTGCTATGACCTGGGGACCCCAGTGCAGACCAGAAACCCTCGGTATGACCTGGGCACCTCAGGCCAGCCCAGGGACCCTCAGTTTGGCCTGGGGACCTCAAGACAGGCTGGGAACCCCCACCACAGCATGTGGGACCCCAGCATGGCCCAGGGGAGCTCTGGCCTGCTGGGGCACCCCAGCACAGTGACAGCCAGCAGGCCTCAGCAGAGAGGGGCACAGGCAGGGCGGTGCAGGAGGCACTCATCCTGAAGCCTCTGTGTGTGCCCTGGTCTGCTCGGCTTTCTGACCTGCTTCTTGTTTCTACTTCAATGTGCGAGGGAAAGCACAGGGGTTGTACTCGGTACCCACAGCGTGAGAGAGTTGGGTTGGGAGCAGGGCCTCCTGGGGAGTTCTGGCCTTGCTGGCCATTTCCTACAGGGTGCGTCACAGCAGCACCAGCCTGATCTGCCTGGAAGCTCAGGGTGCAGACAGCACGTTGGGGAAGTGAAACAGGTCCCAGGAAAACACCGAGAGCCCGCAGCCATGCAAGCCCAGCCACGCACATCCAGCGTGGCGCAATCACCAGCACCCTGCCTGGGTGTGTGGCAGAGCAGGGAGCGCTGCCAGGCGGTGGCAAGGAGTGTCCTCAAAGTCACGCTGCCCACAAAGGCCGTGGCCTCCATGTAGTACAGGTGGGCCCAAGGGCCCAAGGGGTCAGCATGGTCCTGGTATGGGGGTGGTGTGGACAGGAGGGGCGATGGGGAGAGCCCAGCTGGTGCTGTGGGCCAAGGCAGCGTAGGAGGCAGCCGTGGGGAAATGGTGGAGCTGCAGCACTTGCGCCACTGGCCCCTTCCGGGGCAGTGCAGTTCCAGCCCTGACGAGGGTGGTTGTCATCACAGTGGGATGGGGACGGGGCTGGTGCTGGGGCAGTCCCTGCTGGGTCAGCCCAGCCACTGAGGGCTGGCACACAAGCACTGGCCCCAGACGTTGACATGAAACCGTTCTCTGCCCCACATACCAGCCCCAGAGTATCAGCCCTGCTCTCTGCTCCATACCCCAACCCCAAAGCATCCCCCCATTCTTTCATGCACACAACCCCACGTTCAGCCCCACAGTGCTGCTCAGGGGCACCCCCCGAACCTCTCAGTCTCTCTGGAGGAACTGGGCAAACCCAGGCATTGCGAAAGGTGGAAAGCCCGCTCTGACGGCACTTCCTTCGGAGACTCTTGAAAACCCACCACACCAACATCAGGCTCACAGAGCACTCAAGCGACGCCACAGGCAGCACAAGCAGGAGCAGGAAGCCGGGTGCCGCAGCACTCAACAGGTACCGGCAGGTCTCTCCCCAGGTTTTGCAATCAGCCTTGGAGATGGCATTCGTCCCCGATTTGGACATACTGGAGAGAAGCAGGTAAGCATGGCCGTGCCAGAGGGGACGTGGGGCATGTGATGCCGCCGTGGTGGCCCTGACTTCACCATCTCCCTTTGCCTTTTAGCCTGAATGAGGAGACATTTTATGGCCCTGACTGCCTCTGCCTGCAGAAGGTAACACTGGTGTGGTGGAAACAGTGAGACCCCTGTGTGGAGAAGCTGGGCTCTCACCCCACATCCCCTTTCCTCCCCAGAAACCCCAACTGGACTTGGAAATGGCATCGCCTGGGGTGGGCATCCAGGTGACAGTGACCAAGGGACACCCTGCCAGGACCTTTCGCCAGGCTGCTGTCCTTGTGGCAGCTGTGACCAAACCAGCAGACAAGGAGTTTGCTGACAGTGACCTTGGGGACTTCCTGGATGATATTTTTGGTATGGGGGTGACGTCAGGGTGTCAACCCACGTGGGGGATGCTCTTGCAGTGGGGATCATCAGCATCCCCCTGACTGTCTCCCTCCCCACAGAGCCTGTCTCCTTCCAGCGGATTAATGGCAGCTATGCTGGAGCACCCATCTATCGCTACACCCGCTCCCAGTCCTTCGACATCCTTGATATTGACCAGAAGTGCTTCGTGCTGGAGTCACCCACTCAGCTGGTAGCCCTGCACCTGCAGGGACCCTCTGCTGGGCGGAAGGGTAAGGGGACACAGTCCTGACCAATGTCCCCATCCCCAAACAGACCCAATGTCTCCAGGGCCACAGAGGTGCCTTCCCACAGCTCCACAATCACCCTTTAACTCATTCCTTCTTTCTGCAGTGAAGCTCAACATCGCTCTGTACCGTCCTCAGTCATCACAGGGTGGCCCAGGGACTGGGCGGGTGCCAGTGGCACTGGGCATCAAGGGCTACCAACTCTACATGTCATGTGTGATGAGCGGTGCTGAGCCCGTGCTGCAGCTCGAGGTGAGCGGGGGGGTGGTCCTGCTGGCACCATTTTGGATGGGTCTGGGGGCTCCACCTCACCCTGAATCCCATTTCACCCCTCGGTTGTAGGAAGCTGACGTCAGGAGGGACATTGAGAGTGTGGAGCTGACCCGCTTCATCTTCTACCGCCTGGACAGCCCAACCGAGGGCACCACGCGCTTTGAGTCGGCTGCCTTCCCTGGCTGGTTCATCTGCACCTCCCTGCAGCCCCGCCAGCCCGTCAGCATCACCAACCAGCCTGACCAGGTCAACATCGCCACTTATGAGCTGAGCAGGCACTGAGGAGCCCCCGCTCCCAACCCAACCCAACTGGCAGTCGCTGGTTCTCAGGCCGTATGTACCAAGTACAAATCCCAGTGGGACCCCCCATCCTCTACATCTATTTCAGGTGAAATAGCATCTCTGGGCCCTGTTGGCCCAACCCACCCCCATTTGTACTTATTTATTGTGTATATCCAGTGGTTTTGTTCTTATTTATTGTGTAACACTTCTTGCTTTTAACTTATTGTATAGTTGGAAATATTGTGGTTTTGTTCTCTGGAATTTGTTGGTAATGGAGGTGGAAATAAAAGGTTTCTCATACTGATGTCTCACAGGGGTGAAATCATGTGGGGAGTGGTGTATGGATGGAGAAACCCTGCAGTTTCAGCTGCTTTCTGGGCTCTCCAGGCCTGGGTGCAATGCCTAGGGGGTGGGCGTCACCCCACAGCATGCGGGCTTGGCTGGCACCAGCAGGATCTTCCTGCAGCCGGGGGGTGGCTGGATGGGTTTCCCACTGCAGCTGCGGCACTGCAGGACGTGGTGTGGCATGGCATGTCCTGCTTTGATATGGCCTGGCATAGCATGGTGTGATGTGGTGTGGCACTGCATGGCCTGGCATAGCATGGTGTGACATGGTGTAGCATTGCATGGCATCCTGTAGTATGCTGTGGCATAGTGTGGCCTGCCATGTTAAAGCCTCTTGTGGAAGTGATACTGAATTAAATTAGTAATTCACTGCATATAGAGGCAAGGATTCCATGACCTCCAGGGGCCACTCCTCAAATTCACAGTGCCTGTGCCATGGCCTTGTCTGCCCACATTCTCATTAACTTGAGGAATGGGAATTGGGTGGACATTTCAGGGCATTATAAGAAGTACATATATAATAAAGGTACATAAGCTGTGAACTGTCTCTTCTGGGTGTGTGAGACAGGCAGAGAAATCCTCCAGCACCCGGTGCTGCAATAAAGTCATGTTGTTTTCTACCCTGTCGTTCACTGGGGCAGAGTGGCTGGAAAGCTGCTCATAGAAAAGGACCTGGGGGTGCTGATCGATGGAGCTGATCACGAGCACCTTGTGCCCAGGCAGCCAAGAAGTCCCCAGCATCCTGGCCTGGATCAGCACCAGTGCGGCAGCAGGGCCAGGGTAGTGGTTGTGCCCCTGCACTGGGCACTGGTGAGGCTGCACCTCGAATCCTGTGTTCAGCTCTGGGACCCTCACTACGAGACATTGAGGGGCTGGAGCTGGGCCAGAGAAGGGCAATGGGGCTGGAGCAGGGCCTGGAGCACAGGGGTGATGGGGAAGGGCTGAGGGACCTGGGGGGTCAGATGGAGAAGAGAAGGCTCAGAGGGGACCTGGTTGCTCCCTACAACTGCCTGACAGGAGGATGGAGCCAGGAGGGGCTGGGCTCTGCTCCCAAGGAACAAGGGATGGGACAAGAGGAAACGGCCTCAAGCTGCCCCAGGGCAGGTTTAGATGGAGCTGAGGAACAATTCCTGCCCCAGAGGGTGCTCAGGCATTGGAACAGGCTGCCCAGGGCAGGGCTGCAGTCACCGTCCCTGCAAGTGTTCACACACCCTCAGTGCCATGGGTCAGTGGTGGCCTTGGCAGTGCTGGGAACGGTTGGAGCTGATAATCTTGAAGGTCTTTTCCAACCCCATTGATTCTGCAGTTCTGGTTGGAGAGTTTATTTCCCGGAGTTTAATAACAATATAGTCTGGCATAACATGACATGGCGCGAGGAGGCATGGCATAGCATGATGTGGCATGACTTGGCA
>NW_026639642.1:0-498 GCF_028554395.1 Pezoporus wallicus
TAACCCTAACCCTAACCCTAACCCAACCCTAACCCTAACCCTAACCCTAACCCCTAAGCCTAACCCTAACCCTAACCCTAACCCTAACCCTAACCCTAAGCTTTCACCAGCTTTCCCTCCTGGCTCTTCGATTGTGGGAGCAGACGGCTTTGGAGAGGTTGCACTCAAATGGACTTATAAGTATGAAACCGAGGTGCGGCAGCAATGATGGTGACACCGTTGCAAAGCTGACTGTGTGCTGAAGATGCCCAGCACATGCTTTCCCTCTGGGTTCTTCGGCTCTGGGAGCAGAGGCCAGACGTTCGTGCTCTAATCGCTGTGCTACTTGGCAGCTCAGAGCAAGCTCCGTAGAGATTGCATTCGAGTGGACTTTTAGGTATGAAACCGAGGAGCGACAGCAATGATGGTGACACCGTTGCAAAGCTAATTGTGTGCTGAAGATGCCCAGCACATGCTTTCCCTCCTGACTCCTCCACTGTGTGAGCAGACGACAACCGT